>NC_132977.1:11925000-11952500 GCF_047496725.1 Anoplolepis gracilipes | reverse complement strand
GGCGCCGCTCACGAGCTCCTCGTCACTATCGCGTGATTCGATGCACTTGCTGCTACATAAATATTGTAGCAACGGTAAACGATACTTGCCACAGAAATCGACAAACTTGATGTGCTCCACCCGATTATTGAAAAAAACTCCTGCACAAAAAAATTAATCCATCTTGTTATACAAAAAAATACAAAATGTACAAAAAAAAATTAAATGCGTATAAATTTAACCTCATTTTAAATTTTGCGCATTTAAAAAAATTGAAAATCTACCAGGCGTTGTCAAAAATATATAAAATTGCGAAACAAAACACGAAAGTGCTTTAAAAACCAAGGTATGCTTACTATTATATTTTCACAAGGTATTTTTACTCAAAAATCTTACAAAAACATTTCCTGATGAAAATTCCCTGATCTGGATATTTTGTTCAAAATTCCAAGAAAAAGAGAATATTTTGAAGATTTTTTGCTGCAACTACATATTTAATTCCGATCATTATAAAGTCTTTTTTATTCTCTTTTAAAAATTTTCTTCTATTAATTTTTTTTCTAATAGGATAAACGTAGAATATTATTATAGCCTCTTTGTCTTTTACTCACTGTCTTATTTTTATGAGATAAACGTAATTATGTTGCAAATATAAATAAATACGAGAACAATGAAGAGATTTTTAGGTATAAAAAAATGATTTATTGGTATAGAAAAGAAATCTAAAGTTCTTAGCACAGAAGAAATGGATCATATATATGTATATATATAATATTATATGCTGAATTATTGTTTAAAAGTACTGACCTTTGCATTTAGGATTGACACAATGGTGAGCACTGTTAAGGTACTGCACTAGGTTGCGTGGTAAACTCTCATCGTCGTAACAAACGTCACTGGTCTTGATGACACGTGCCGCTAATTCCAATAACGATGGCGGATTGTGCGTCATATCGGATACGAATCTCACCACCAGCGGATTATCTCGAAGAGATAACTACAACAAGCATATAAAATGCATTATTAGATTAAATTATTTGTTATACAAGATGTTCTTCTAAACATATGTTTGAAAAATTTCAGGAGATGATTCCTTGAATAATTTCTTGAAGAAAAATTCATGTACCCCATAATGTCCTGTAAACGGCATCATTTTTACGAGTTGTAGGATGTGTCGAAGGTTAAAAAATGAAATTTTGAAAAATATATTTAACAGAAACAAAATTAAACAAAATTATAGAAATTGTCGGAAATTACTAGCTTCAGCCATGATACATAAATCTATTTTCTTCCTTGATTGGTGAATACATTCAAAAATACTAAATATGATGCAACTAAGCAATTCCTTAAATCTTTAATATTTTCAAATATACGTATATATTAGTTATAATAATGTATATTAAATATAATGACATAAACTAAAGAATTAAGATGACTCCAGAGAAAAAAATCCAAGGTATTCAATTCTAGGGACCGAATGAGAGAACTAAAATTCTATCAATATTTTTAAAATTTTGTTAACAGTCTGCGTCTCGAAAATTATTTAAGATATACATTATACAGATATATATAAACTTTTTTTCAAAAAATTTCCCAAGCAATGATCTCGAATTTTTTTGCACATTTTTTAAATTATTTAAGAACACCCTGTACACTATTTATTAGTTAAACTTGTTAAAACGATTCAGATCTTTTTTTGGTTTTTGATAAAATAACGTCGAGTGAAATAACTGTCAATCAGATTATCTATTTAAAAAATAATTCTATTCGGAATACTGTCATATGTGTTATGTTTAAATGACAAACATTATCAACCTCACTGCTAACAGACAGTTTGACAATATACCTACCTCGGTTAGACATTTCAATGTTATTATTTCGGTAGGTAATGTCCGCAGCCTGTTCTTATGAAGTGATAAAGTTTTTAAGTTCGTTAAATTAGCTATCGAGCTTGGCAAGCTCTCCAGCATATTATCACAAAGCACAAGAGCTTGCAGGGCTTTCAGTTCACCGAGAGTGGACGGCACCTCTGTTAATCTATTGTCTCCCATCGACAAAATTCGTAACCTTTAACAAATCATAATGTCCAATTTCATGAAATTGACAAACTACCATTTATATAAAACAATTAAATAAAGCAAAATTATTTAAATTATCATTCTAATTAAAATTATAGAAAAAGCTAATTGCGTTTTATATATTTCAATTTCTTTCTGTCTCTAATAGTAACGATTTTTAAATTTTCAAATAATAAACTCTATATAATAAACATTTATGTCTTTTCGTTAAGATATCTTTTTTCTATAAAAAATATTTTGGAAGTTACTTTTAATTATAAAATAAAAAAATAAAGAATTTCATAAACAATATTTTAAAATGTTAATAAAATAATATGTAAAGAAATAAATAAATTAAATATATAGATAAATGAATATATAAATAAATAGTAAATTATTTTTTTATGATTAATTTCTAAAATAAATTAATTTTTGAAGTAATAAAGAGAGCATGTAAATTTTATTTACATATCGTAATTAATTGCGTTAAAACAGATCTGACTTAATGTAATTATTTCTACACTATTATCTATTTCTCTAAAATTTCTCCGTTGTAATAAAACTTTTTTATACTAATATGTTAATTTTTTAATATATTTTTTAATAAATTTTTTTTTATATGCTTTATTATTCTTTGTATCATTACAAAATTATAGTTGCATTTATAATTTTCTATCGCCGATTATATTAATATTTGTTAATTGTTAATTTATTAACAATTAATAAATATTGTCTATAATTATTAAAATTTTAATTATCATTGAAATTGAAATCGCAGTTACCTTTGTAGTTTCCAGATATCTTTAGTAATCTCATTGATATGATTACCACCCAAGTAAAGGTATCTTAAAACAGTGAGATCGAGCACCTGGTTAGGAAATTCCGTAAGCCTATTGCCGCTCAAATTCAGTTCCCTCAAATTGACCAAATTTTCGAAATCTTTAGCCAATCCATTATTAGTCAGGTTGTTGTGTTTTGCGATTAAACAAGTCAAAGGGCAATTTTCCCAAAAATTTGGTAATTTGGTAAGACCACAGTTCGAAATATCAAGGGAATTCAGGCTGGTAAACCTGCTGATACTGATAGGAAGATTTGCGAGACGGTTCTGGCTCAACAATAAAGTGTCCACGTGTTCCGGACACTTGGCATTAAGGAATTGCTTATCCATTATTTCATCGTTCAGTGAAAGATAGGACAGATCCAACGTTCTTGAACTAGAATCCGAATCGCTGGAATCCGAAGTGTAGTTTTCCATAATTGAGCTTGATTAAATTTTACTTGTTTCAATCTTCTTGTCCACTTATATACATTTTTATATAAAAATATGCTGAAATGAGAAAGAGCAATCAATTATTCAAATAAAGACATCTTTCACGTATATTTAAATTTAAACAATGTTGCGACAACATTGATATATCCTTATTTATAATAATACAATATATGTATACAGATATGTTTTTTATCTTTACATTTATACGTTTCCTAAATTGTCTCAGATCTGTAATTAAAAAAATTACTTTAATATAGTTAATATTAAGTATATATTTAAGTATAATATATACTTAAAATTATTAAGTATATATTATATTGTATGACAAAAACACTCAATAACGTAATTAAATAAATAATAACATTATTAGATTTAAATCATTTAATTCGTAAAATTTAAAATTTTATTTATAGAAATTACACTTTATTTCACATCTCAAGTGGATAATAAACAAGTGATTTTCAGTTTTTCACATTTAAACAGTTTGTTCAATTCATCTGAATTCCTTTGTGTTGGGATTGTATCGGAAACTAAGCTAGAAAAATATATTATATTTTTAATACGTTATATATTATAGCTATGCCTTTTGCAAGTTTTATATACTTTTTATGATATATATATATAATAATGCACATAATATATTAATTTTATTAATGTAATATTTTGCTTTTTCAAATGTTTTGTCAAAAGAAGAAGAGAAAAAGTTTACATAATAAAAAAATGATAATTTTAAAACCGCGTAAAACCGCATCATCATTAATCGTAATCACGCAAGCATGATGAAGGAACAGCAAAGTGTAAACAGTGGCTAAGTATTTTTCGTTGTTTATATATGAATAACATAAGACGATGTGAATTTGCGTTCAATATGTTATCATACGCGTCCGACACATGACAGATCAAGAATATATAAAGAATCAATAATTTTAAAGAAATATTCACTTTAATATAAACACAGAGTATTATTCTTAAGCAATTAAAAATTTAATTTATGTCTTTTACTTGATGTTTTTAAATTTTATTTTATAATTACATATACGCGTACATATGTACCACGTCATTATCATATGTTCAACGCATGCAAATTAATTATCAGAAATCGATAAGATTCTGCGAAAGAGCTATTGTGACAAATCATGTTCTCGTTATTAATAATTTCTTAGCGTGAAAACATTTTCAAATATTTTAAAAATAATAAAAGAAAAATGTTTGTTCCAACACAACAAAATGTCTCTTTAATCATAATTAATTCAACAAATTTGAAGTCAATAGTATCGGTATAATTATAACACACACAAAATTAATATATTATTATAAAACTAACTCGCATAAGGTTATTTCAAAATAAGAATATAGAAGAAATCGAAACACTTTATTTCAGTTATAATATCTTTTTTATGCTAAAAAAAACCTATTATTAAATTATGTAAATCTTATTCAATAAAATAAAATTATACAATTATCAAATTAAAACATGTTGTTATCAATAACAAAAACAAAAAAGATAAACAATATGAGTGTTTCAATTTCTTCTATATATAAAAAGTTTAAAATTTTGAAAAATAAAAAATTTATATAAGTTGAAAAAGTAATAATTAAGAATTTACATAAATACATGTAATTTGATAATTGTATAATTTTATTTTATTAGATAAAACTTACATAATTATAAATTTACAAAATTAATAATAGTTTTTTTAACATAAAAGAGATATTATATCTATAAAGTCAAGAAAACTCATTATACATATATTATTTCATATTAAAATTAAACAATGCTAAGTAAAAAGGTGAAATAATGAAAAACGAGTATATGAATCGTGTGTGTTCAAAACTCGCGCGCTACTACAGCGCGATTCAACTGCACGATTCATGACATCACGTTGTGGCTTGCGTGACATCACAGATTGCACAGAATGCTCCACACTTACTTGTTACTTGTATTGTCCACGCGAAGAAGACAATTCCACTTATCACTTATGTTTAATTGACACTTTTGGAAAATACAACGCGCGTTACTTAGTTTTAGGCGAATGGATTTTGCAATTAACTTTGGAACGAAACTAACGGCACTCGACAATCGACAGACAAATGGATCATCCCAGCCGCATGATATCTGCACTATCAGTGTGCTCGCCTTTATTCCCTTTATCGCCTATCATCGTCGTCGCTGCACAAGTAGTCTCCCCGCCAAGCGATGTCATCACCATTGACTAAATAATAATATAGAACCACTAAACTCTATACATATGTACTGGATGACAATTTTAATATTTTATGAAAAATTAGTCACGAAAAATCAACAAAAAATTCAACAAATTGGATTTTATATAAAAAGAGAATAAATATTATACAGGATGTTAGAAGAGTCTGGAAACGGTCAAATGTCTCGAAAACGAAACGTCTCTGAGAAAAATGTTTCCAACCAAAGTTGTAGGGTTTTAAAAGTTCTATTCAATGATTATATCCGTTTGACCTTGAGTGGAGAGATCAAGACGAGGTGAAGGCCAACATGATTTTTTTAAATGGAACACCACAATTTTTATTGCATATTCTTGTAGCTTATCTCTAGAGCTTTCCAAAATGCTATAATAAAATATTTTTTCATTAAATACTTTTCGAGTTATAAGGCTTCAAAGTTGCAATATTTTGACATAAAATACAAGATATCTCATAAAGTGAAATATTCATTTTTCGATTATCTTATCCTAATACTTTTATGCACAGAATAATGAGACGAATCAAGTGGTGTAATTAAAACACATAGTTATCTTTAAGAAAAAAATCTGGATTTGTAACTAGCAGTTACATATTTTTACTTTAACATAATTATATGTTTTAATTACGCCAATTGATTTGTCTCATTATTCTGTGCATAAAAGTAGTAGGATAAGATAATCGAAAAATAAATATTTTACGAGATATCTTGTATTTTATGTCAAAATATTGCAACTTTGAAGCCTTATAACTCGAAAAGTGTTTAACGAAGACACATTTTATTATGGTGTTTTGAAAAGCTCTCGAGATAAGCTACAAGAATATGCAAAAATATATAGAGTGTTCCATTTAAGAAATTCAAAATGATCTTCACGTGACCTTCATGTGACTCTTCAAGATCAAACGGATATAATCATTGAATAGAACTTTTAGGAACCCTACAACTTTGGTTCGAAACATTTTTCTCATTGTCAGAGACGTTTCGTTTTCGAGATATTTCACCGTTTTCAAACTTTTCTAACACATCATTATTTTTATGTTTCTGTGAGTTTGGTAATTTTTACATGCAGAAAACTGCTAGCTGCACAAAATGCGAAATTTTTTTCTCACTTTGTGGGCCTGTCACGTGTCTAAAAAAAAATCTGCAAAAATTTTGAAGAAAAAATATATTGTATATATATATATATATACATATATGATATATACGATATATACACATACAGGGTGTTTCAGGTTTTTTCTGCTGAACTGTACTAATATGTTGTACAAATAGGAATAAGAAAAAACATATTATATACATAAGTTTATAAATGCTTTATTAAAAAAGTTATACAAAAAGGTAACAAAACTGAAATGAAATGATCACTGGCATATGTTTATAAATAAGAAGAACACTTAATTTGTGCATTTGTTTATACAATTGCCAAAAAATTACGTTCTGCTCAATAGATTTTTTTTATTAATAACTTTTTAATAATGACTTGTTCTTTTTTAAAAATTTTTATACATTTTATTTTTATAATAATTTTATTGATTAATCTATCAAAAAAGTTGAGTTTTCGCTGGAGCATCACTTCTGCACATTTACCATATCTTTAATTATTTTATTGCTAAATTCATATTATATATTGATTCACACTTTTATATATAACTCTAAATTTTTCTATATATATAATCTAGTATAAAATTATTACAATAACTATTGACTTTTAAATAAAATATAAATTTTTTTTTCGCATCATTACAATAAATATACATAAAATAATTCTATGACAAAAATATAGACAACATTATATGTCGTATTTAATACGTCTTAAAATTTCTAAGACGTACAATTTTTATTTATAAAAAATATATACTGGAATAATTATTATTATGAAAGTTATGTTTATCTTTTTCGATAAATAGATGAGTTTTTGCAACATAATTTTCATCATTGTATTATAAATATTATTTTTATTATACTACTTTATTCATATTAAAGTTAATTTTGTGTTTCTCAGAAAGTATTGAAAGACAATAAAAAAGTTCTTCCTCGGTGTCATTTTTACAATAATTTTGCGCTATTGAACATGTTACAATTCTTTTCTGACATAACAGAAACCAACATACTTTTTTGATCTGACAATAGATTATCGATCAACAACTTTTTTCAACAGATTGCTTTTATCAAATCTTTGTTGACAGTTTTGTTCGCCAAGTTCTGATCTGAGATTAACGAAGTACATCGTAAACGTTCGTAAATATGATCAACATCTATTGTTGTGATTCCGGTGTCATTGTTTAAACTTTGGTAAGAAAGTTGATTGTCTCGGCCTTTCTCAGAACTGTTGTCCTTCCAAGAGCATTCTATACAAATATAAACCACATACAATTTATGAAAATAAAATATATATATTTTAAGAAACTTCTTCGCAGAATTTTAAGAAAAAAAAGACTTCTTTGTAATGATAAAATAAAACAATATTTTTATGCAGTAAAAAAAAATTAATGTTAATTTACCATAGGCAGTTAATCCAACATTTATAGGATTTATTATCACATTGTCTACGTTGTTTCTCAAAGCAACAATAGTTTCGAGACAAACTTTGAAACTCGGTCTGGCATCCGCTGCGCTCCAGCAACGCAACATCAATTCATATAATGTCGATGGACAATTGAAGGGTTTCGATAGTCTGCCACCCGCGCGCAAGTAATCCATTACTTCAATATTAGTTTTAGTAAAATAGGGTTGTTGGCCTAACGTCGTAACTTCCCACATTAGCACCCCAAATGCCCAAACATCGCTCTGTGAATTAAATATTCCATCTATTAAAGATTCCGGTGGCATCCAACGAACAGGAAGCAGATCTTCTTCTTCCTAAAACATTTTAATGAATTTAATTCCCTTGTCTGTTGTTTATTTTTGCATCAAGCTGTGTTATACATTAATAAATTTGTTATATGTTATTCTAATATTTGTCGATTTTGACAACTTGCTGATTTACATTGAAATTTTCTTTATATTAATTTTCTAATTTAATGAGTAATAAAAATCTTTGAAGCATTGTGGAAAATTATGTCAAAATTTAGTTTCTGTTATATCAAAAATTTTGTATTTGTATTAAATATTTATCAATAAAAGATAATATATAATATATAATAATAAATATACTAATAATTTTAATATTTATTTTTAATATTTAAATAATATACACACACAGGGTGTCCGGGAAGTCGTCCGCAGTACTTCGGGAGATAATTTGGGACCAAAAAAAACAAAAAAAAACTTTATAAACATAGGTCTGAAAATAAATCGTTTCCGAGTTATAGCCACTTTTATGTTAAAAATATCGTAATTTATTTTTCATAATTGTAATCATAATTTATTTCACAATGGACCTATGTTTATATATAGCTTTTTTTGTTTCTTTTTTTGGTCCCAAATTATCTCCCGAAGTACTGTGGACGATTTCCCGGACACGCTGTATATAGAAAGTGTTATAAAGTTACATACGTTCTAAAACTAATTTAAAATATGTAAACTTGAGAAATTAATTTTTACTTAAATTGGGATATCATTTAATTGTTAATTTAATATTATTTTTTATTTAATTTAAGATATTGTTAAATTGACAGATTTTAATTTTAACGTCAAAAACGAATTTATTGATCAGAAAAAATTACTTACCTTTTTTTCAATTATATTTATTCAAAATAATAATATTTAATTATATATAATATATATAATTATTAAATAAAACAGAAAAAATTGAAAAATGTTTAAAATTTTTGAAAAAATGTACATACAATATGACCAATGTGCATATTAAGATTAACTATTCGAAAGGATTTCTTGTATTAAAATTTAATGTACGATATATATCAATATTTTCGAAAAAGTTAATTTTTTAATTCTCAAAATTTTCTGTCACTTTTGCAAAAGCTTTATTTACCTGGTAATAGCCATCTTCATAAATATCTTTAGCGAAACCGAAGTTACCAATTTTAATAACGCGGTCCTCAACATTTTTCGTGGATACGAAACAATTTCGACATGCCAGATTTCTGTGCACGAAATGTATTTCTTCTAAATAGCAACAGCCGCGCGCAACATCTTCGCACATGGCGAGCAAGTCTTGCAAGCGCAAAGCATGCGTAGAATCTGTAAGTTGCATAAAGTGACTATCTCTCAAATAGTTCAACAGGTCACCGGCCTCCATTAATTCCAACACAAGTAATGGTGGATCTACGTCAAAGCAGACGCCGAGCAATTTTAACACATGTTTGTGTTGAAGCTGATTCATAAGCTTGGCTTCTTGTAAGAGTTTCGTTTTCTGTCGCGTCGAGGCATCTTTTCCTAGTGTTTTTATGGCAACGGACACTGTGTCCGATCCTTCTGACTTTTTCATTTTTCCTTGAAATATCTAAAAAATATATTGGAAATTTACGTAAATTTAACTTTATATTTTAAAGATAAAACGATATTTCTTTGCGACTTATTTTGTTTTTAAAGTAAAATTGCGTTGCATAAATCTTTTTTTAACTTTAATTCTCCAATTGTTAGTCTTATTAAAAAATATGTTTCAACATTTTTCTGTGCTTAAGGAATTAAAGATATTCGTAATTGAAATGTTTGCCAGATAACAAAGAAAATAATTAAGATAATATAATAATTTAAATAATTAAAAAAAGAGTTAATAATTCAAAAAAAATCAATAAATAATTAAGAAAATTAATTCTTACATATCCGAACATGCTGCTTCCTATAGAATTTCCTAGTGTGATTTGCTCTTGTTTGATTTCAGGCAATGCGGAATAATCCGAAGCATATTGTAATGTAGAAACGTATATATTAGATTGAACAAAGTTCCTATCAGATGCTTCGCGAAAAGCCGCTAATTCGGCCAATGTTAAAGATGGAATTGCAGCTCTGTTGTTTTTCCGTTGTTTTTGTCGATATGTTGCTGTACAATATTATAATATATTTCTATCATGCATTATTCAAACTTAAATAATTTTCTAAATATTAACAAGGTTAATTTTTCAAAAACAACCGCCGTTTACCCACATTTAGCGTTGTTTACATAAGTAATTTAGCTAATTTATTTAAAATAAAATGGAAATTTGATGCAAAGCTTAAAAATATAAAGTAAAAATAATTTTTAAAATAAGTTTTATGTGAACAATGAAGTTTTCACTACAATATAGAAAGAAAAGATGATATAGAAAAGTGTTGTATTCAAAACTGTAAATAACGTGTAACAATAATATGTAACGTGTATATAACGTGTAACGTAATATGTCTCTAATTGCAGTAAAAGCATATCTTTTGATTTTTTCCAATAAAATTGCATTTTTTGTTAATTTTGTCCATAAGAGTAAGGTAAACTCTGGTAAAATGACCATAGTTTTTTAAAGTGCAAGAAACATACTTTTATTTTTGTTATTTTTTAATAGTGTTTAGCATATTATCTTCACTGAAGTTTAATTACGTAATATTATCGAAATTAAAAGGAAAATATTTAATAGAAATTTTATATTATCAAAATAGTACAACATAAGCGTTGGTCATCTTACCAAACTTTTAAGGAAAATATGACCATGTGACGGAAAGATGGCCATAATATTTATAAAAAAAATGGTGAAAACGAAAATAAAAATTATAAGTCATGTAACAATTAACATATCTTTACAATATGTCTAACGTCGATTACGATAGCTTAAGGATGTTTAGCACCTACAATCGGAGCAAAAAATAGTCGAAATTGAATATTACAGCACAAAATTTAAATTATAAAAATAAAAGAATTTACTCGTACAGAGAGTAATTTAAAATGTCAGAATAAAAATAATAATAGTGAATAATGACAAAATATAGAAGATTTTTAACTATTTCTTTGATAAATTTCATAATTTGTCATTTCTCCGAGAAGAAAGAAATATGGCAACATGGTAATTTTTCATAAGCTGGTCAAATTGCAAATTGACATATGAGGCCTAGTCGCTTCTCGCTTACACGTTTGTATATAAAGGCTTCTTCAGATGAAAAGATAAGTTATTTAAAATGTCAAAAAAGAAGGCTCAGCTGAATGCTATGTTGCCACGTTTTCACAATAAATAATATGTCATCTCGGATAATAGGACGAATTAAGAAAATTATATTCAATATCTTTTGAACTAGTCAGTACTTGACCAAAATTATGTGATCAAATATTTCCTCTATATTTAAACTATACTTTTGCAAATTTTGAATAAATTCTTATTATTATTTCTATCTATTTTAGCTCTTAAATCAACACGATCACAGGTTTTTTATAAGATAGAAAATCTGTAATCGTATCAATTTAAGGGCTGAAAAGAAATAATTATATTTATACTTATTTATATAAATAATTATATTTATAATTATATTAATACTTTTACTTAGTTAATTAGATCCACAAAATAATTATATTTATAATAATATCGACGGGTAAATTCATTGCAAATTAAAATCCTTATAACTTTTGATTGCTTGAGTGAATCAACTCCAGGTTATTTTATAAGTTTCTGAACATGTATCAGAACAATCTGTGCAAATTTTATTAAATTCCTATATTTTTAAAAATAGGTACTAAACATCCTTAACTGTAATTTATTCGACGTTATAATAGTTTTTAGTGGACAAAATGAAAAACTTTGCAGGTAGTCAAAAGTAAAAATATGATATAAGATTTACAATATCGTTATTTCGAATAATGTATGCACATAAACTACTGTGTAAATATTGAATATCTTTGGTAATGACTAAAAAAGTGCACTATGTAGCGATTATTGAAAAAATTACAGCCTATGGCCATCCTTTCCGTATGGCCATCATACCCTAGTTTACCCTATATGTAAAATGTGGATACGCGTCGGCTATGTTTTTTTTTCTACACTTCTCTACCCGCGGTGTTAATTTTTTTTCCCAATTTGTGACATGCATGTACACGACTCACAAAAATTCAAGTTTTATACCAAGTATACTTACAGAAAAAATAATTATAGATAATAAAGCATATCAGCATTATTATAATAATGACCGTGATGATGTTTAATATTAATGTTAAGTAATGTTGTGTAGTCAATATTCCTCTGGTAACTTCTGTTAAATCAATCACACCTGATTGATTCCAAGCCGATATAACCCCATAAACGTTTCTAGCTCGCACGCGAAATTGGTATTTCTGATTCATGTTCTTAGGAATTATCCAATAATTATTCGTCCCATTGTAATATAAATTCCAGTGCTTGTTCTTCTCGATTTTATTGTCACCCTTACAATTATCAACGAAACCTTCCAATTGATACGAAATTTGCAAATGGTCAATAGTTTTAGAAGGTTCCCAGTATAATTGAATCACAGAATCGTAAAGTTTCTTTATAATAGGCATCCCAGGAACGGTCAAAACATAATCTTGTTACACAAATAAAAAAATTAAAAATTAATTTTAAAATTGTAAAAAACGATGAATGCTTTTTCTAATTTTATTATTAAAAAATGATAAAATAAATTTTATATTTTTCTTGCTTTAGAAGAAAAATTGAAAGAGAATTTAATTCCTCATTTTTAATAAATTCTTTTGTCAATATTATATACGTACGCATATTTATGACATGGACAGATTTTGTTGTGGTCGTAGAAGTAGAAGTAGAAGTAGAAGTAGGAGTAGTTGTAGGTGGATCTTTGCTGACTTCATTTTTTATAGACATATCGTCTATAGAGAATCTTCTGTCCATATTCGAAAATATTTGTAAATTCTTGCGGTTAGATTCGAGCTTTTTAAATTTATCAAATTCTGTTGTTACAGAAGTATCAATATTTGCGGATGGATCTTCATTTTTTATAGACATACCGCCTATAGATATTCTAAAACCCATAGGAAATGTTCCCATAGGAAATCTTTCCATAGGAAAGAATTTTGGATATTCAACCTCGGAAATATCCATGTTCTTGAAGTTTAAGTTATCCAATTGAAAAATACAACATATATTATAATTATACAAACAAGTATGTGTATATTACTTTAGTAATATACATTTTATTACTTAAACCTGATTTTTTCTTACAACAATAGTGATATAAATAAATCACGTTAAATAATAGAAGTAAATATTATGTATACTATGTGTTTTAAATTTTTTAATTAATTAATTAATTCTTAAATTATCAGGTATATACTTAAATATGACAGTGGGGATATATAAAATGTACATTAATGAAATATTTTATAGATATTTCTTTCGGGGTGTGTATATTCACAAGCTATTCGCTATTGAATATTCCATTCATATTTTTGCATATTCTTGCGTATACATGTGATTATAAACTTCTCAATATTAGCAATATGTATTATTATATATCTTCCTATTATTACAATGTTATTACTTTGATTTATAGTAAACATAATTTTTAATATATATTTATTATTTTTATTAAGTCTTGCAAATAATATTTTTAACATCTTCATAAAAAAAAACAAAAATAAAGAAACAAATAAAATTTAGATGATATATATAGAAGTATAAGTAAAATTTGTAGAAACTTTATTATTTTTTAAATTTTGACTTGTTATTCTTAAATAATGCGTAAAATGTAAAATAACAATTAGAAAGTGAAATTTCATCTATTAATTAAGAACAAATTTAAAAAATCAAACTATATTTTGAATAAAAGAAATTTGCCAATTAAAATTTTATTAGTATAAGTAATATATGTATAAGTACTATAACTAAGTAGAAAAATTATATGTATAAAACAATTTGATAGTTAAATTCCATATTTTTTTAAAATGTGAAAAAATGATAGTAGACAAAACATAAACGTAGTAAGCATAGACTGTGGAAATGTTGCTTTAAAATTGGAAAAGGGAAGCAGAAACGTATTTATCTCTTTTCAATTCAATCCGTTAGAGATTGTTATATCTATGCTAAGGATATATATCTTTATAAAAGAACATGGAAGATTAAACACTCTGAATAGAGCAAAAGAAAATATAAAATAAGACAAAATAATAAATATTTATAATTTATAGATAAATTAATAAAAAAATGCATTCCTTAGTAAAATAAACTAATTATAAACATATATAAAAGAAAAAGTATAAATAAATATAAATAATACATTTTTATCTATTTTTATAAAAAATTCAAGTTTATATTTCTGGAAAAAGTTAATACAAATAAAAGTATTATTGTCAGATACCGCGGATTTTTTATATATCCAATTAATTTAACAATATTAACTTTACTGCATATGGATGCATTATATGTAATATTTTTTTCTATAATTTTAATCCATTTTTATTATTTGAAAATTTCAAAGTTTGAGAAATCATTTTCTCTTATATGTTTTTATTAAAATTCACATTAACATACATAGGAAGAGAGAAAAAACAGACTGTCAGATTAACTTGACAGGTCAAGTTAAATATATAGGCATATTAAAATATATAGAAAATATTTAATAATATTTAAATAATAATAATATTTAATAATTATTATAATAATATTTAAATATTATAATAAATAAATAATATAATAAATAAATAATAATAATAATATTTAATATTATTATATTTAAATTAAATAATATATAAAATGCAATAACGCTTTTAAAACATTGTTTTCCTTTTCTAATTTTATCACACAAATTATTGACAAAATATAAGATATACGCAGTCTATGGGGCAAAATTAGATTATTCAATTGTTTTATAATTTTTGTATTGTGTTATTAATAATATTATTAATATGTGTTATTATTAATATGTAGTTTTTTGTGACTACTTAAAATAATTTGTTTTTTGTTCTTATTTATTCCCAAATAACAACCATAAATTCAGTTTCAACAACTTTTTAATTTTTATTCTTTCCATTTTATCTATTATTATATTCTCTCTCTTTCTCTCCCCCGTCCCCCCTCTCTCTCTCTTTGAAATCAATAAAATACTTTCTTGTGTAACATATTTTTTCATCAAGAAGAAAGCTATACAAGAATGAAATAAGGGTTAATAAGAGTTAATAAATCATCTTTCACGACAAATAATTCTTAGCAAGCGTTACTCTTTTCAATTGACGTAGCAATTTAGCGAAATGATTCGAGTTTATCATGACTGGTGCCTCATCGTCTTCTCAATTAACTTGTGATTCTCTGTTATTTCAACTTCCTGTCCCAATGATATTTACGTTTTTTTTATTTTCAACAACATCATTCATGAATAAAGTTTTTATACTTCAATATTTAATAAAAATTTTATCACATAAGTTTTATTCACAAAATTCTTTTGATTATAAAAATGTAGATTTTTTTTTTGTCTGGTTTTAAATAAAAAATATAATTCACGTATAAGAATAACTACTCGTATACTTTATAAATAAATAATTATAATTCTTTACATATAGGATGTATTTGTTTGTAATATAATCATTATATAGAATAATAATCAATTAGAGAAATCAACAATAAGGATGCAATTTATGAATAGAAATATAATATAAAAAATACATATCAGAGTGATTGAAAAGTCCCGAAACAGACAAATATCTCATAAACAATGCATTTTAGAAAATAAATGTTTCAAAAAGAATTATAAGGCTCAAAAAGATGCATTTAATAGCAGTATATATGAATTTGATCATAGATAATGCTATCAAAGGAGGGTTATTTTAAATTTTTTTAAATGGGACCCTACTTTTTTTTGCATATTCTTATAACTCTTCTTCAGATCTTTTCTAAACACTATAATTTTATTCACTTTATGCACTTAGCCGCTTTAAAGTTATCGAGTTTTTTATGATAAGTATAAAATTTCTCTTTTTAGTATAAAATTGATCGATAAGGTCAACTAATTTTCTCAAGTGTTGTAACTTATGACCTGAACAAAAAGCTAGATGATGAACAGTTTTCGTGTTTGACTGACTTACAGTCATACATCGATATCTTACGATAAAAAACTTGATAACTTTGAAATGGCTTAACTGAAAGTGGATAAAATTATAGTATTTCGAAAAGGTCTTAAGAAAGAATAGAAGAACGTGCAATAAAAAGTAGAATGTTCTGTTTAAAAATATTAAGGTGACAATTATAGTCGCCTATAATCAAACTCAGACTGCCATAAAATGCATCTTTTATTTAAAAAGAAATCTGCTTATGAGATATTTGAGCGTTTCCAGACTTTTCAACTGTCCCGTATAAAAAATAAAAAATTATATTAAAAATAAATTATAATAATAAATACCTCGACGAAAAAAAATCATAGAACATTCGTTAAAAAAGAATTTAAAGCTAAAACTCTGCTCTTTAACACCCAATTAACGAAATCGTGCTAAATTTTTTTTTTAATTCGATATTCTTGGACAAACTTTTGAAATATTTGTTCAATCGACAGACGTTGCTTTCTTACAATGTAATTTTGTAACGAATATAAAAAATTGAAATTCAAAAGATTCCAAAACTAGGAACTTCAAGCTTTGAAAAGCTTTTTTATTGATCTTATTCCGATTATATATTTTTAAGGAAGTTGCAACTACTTGAAAATTGGCCTTTTCTTATATGGAAGAAAGTGGCCTTTCAATTTTTTTAAAAAACATAAAAAATTCGCTCAATTAGCAAACGTTATATTTTTGCATGAGAGAGAGAGAGAGAGAGAGAGAGAGAGAGAGAGAGAGAGAAATTTTAGGATTATAAAGCGCATGAATTATTTGCAATCTAAAATCTTTTCTTATTATATAAATGTAAAAGATTTCTTACCTGTGGAAAGTGCTGTTCTGGAATCTTCGAAAAAACAGAAATAAAATTTTCGAGATTGTCTTGCAGAGGCGCCTGCATGACTACTTCCTTGATTATCAATATTTCTAACAACGCGCATAATATTATTCCTCCTGTAGTCATTTTTTATATTAAGAAATCACGTTATATATATATATATATATATATATATATATATATATATGTATATTAAAAATAAATCAATATTATACTATTATATGAGTAATTGTATCTGTTGTATTCCGCGCGCTTGTCAATCTTTACAGAGACACTTCACTCCGAGTGAATGCTTTATATATGAATGCAAGCTCAAGACACCCTTGACTGACCGATCAATTGATAGATTGATTTGTTTTTATCATTCCCACAAAACTTTCATTCATCCATTTGTCTAAATGGCCAACGTCAACTAACGACTAATACTTATATAAGACGGAGTTCTGCAAAATGTATAATGGTTTAAATCACACATTTTACAAGATAAAATTGAAAAGTACATTTTATTATTTTTAGTATAATTGGTCTTTTTTCTTTAAATTTGGCAATTTATTTACATATATCTGTCTTTTAAGTAACATCATATTAGTATACATATATTTATGAAATGTAATTTTAAAGCATTTTTTTTAAATATGTAGAAGAATTTAATTTATAAATATATAAACGTCATAATAAGAGATGTATTTACATATAAATTTGTAAATATAGAGTGTTCGCTAATTTGTAAAGAATTTCTCGTATACAGGTGAAGCAGATCAAACTAAGCAAAAAAAAATTCTATATTGTTTTGTGTTTATATTACATTAAAAAATTACATATTTTTTTATATTCTGCAGCTTCATAAAAAAAAATTTTCTAAGAAAATTTAAGTTAATTTCCATAAACTACACAACAATTTACTTACAAAACGCTTTTTAATTTTCCTTTGATTTATTTTGATCGAGTTATTTAATATATTAATTAATATATTATTTGGACTGGATATAGATATATACAAAAGTGTCCATTTCGGAATATTCCAGAAATAAATACAAAGATAATAAGTAAGGCGTAATAGAGCCGGATATTATAACATAATTAAATATAAAAAAGTTTTTTAAATAAAAACAAAAATAAAAGGTTTATTGCTAAGTCAAAATGTTTATAAAAATAACCAATAATCGCAATAAATAAAAGTCGAAAGAGGCAAATTAACAGTAATAAATAATACAAACAGTAAAGTTATTAAAGTGAAGAACAAAAATTTTTACAATAAAAGAGCGGACGTTTCGGCTTGATTTTTCAAGCCTTCTTCAGCGCAAAGGAGTAAGACGGAACGTCTAAAAATTAGCATTAATATATAATAAATTAAACTAGTAAATTTTAGTATTTTTTTGATATTTGTAGAATGTCGTGCCAGCTTCACAGACGCGCATGTGACGGCACCTTGAAGGTGACGTTCCATGGGGCGTACCGCGATACGCGCGTATTGAGCGTATCAAACTGCAACCAATAGCTTAGTTTACACCGAGCACTTGATACGCGTACTAATCATTATGCTAGCCAATCATAGCCAGTTTTCTAAGAATAGAAATGGCTATGATTGGCTATTTCGCGCATGCGCACTCCATTTTGGCTAACAAAAAATCGGGAGAGTTGCGCTACTGGATATATTGTGCTATAGGGCGCGTTCGAGGAGATACTATTGGCGCTAACAGTGTCATTCTATCTTTTTGTTACTCATTAAAAGTTGAACAAAGATAGAACGAGACTGTTAGCGCTAATAGCGTCTCCCCGAACGCGCCCTCTGTATATAGAGAGGCGCCATGAAGCCGTTTTTAAGGGAACCCATTTTCATCGCGGTACAGTGGTGTTATTATTAATTGCAACTGCGCGTGATCTTTTTTCACTTTAACATATATTATGAAGTAATGTTAATATGTTAATATGTTAAAGTGAAAAAAGATCACGCACAGTTGCAATTAATAATATGTAATAAAATATTAATGAATGTATATGTTTCGTACTTTTGAGATCCACAATTATGGATCTAGCACGGACACGAACCATAATTTGTGGATCTAGCACAGACGCGAACCGCTGGAAAGTCAATCCAATTACGTAGTTCCACTCTAAAATTGATCCAGTTAGCGCCACTGTACCGCGGTGAAAATGGGTTCCTTCAAAAACGGCTTCATGGCATCTCTCAGGCTTCTCTCTGATATTAATTTTATTTGGCGTAGAAAAGTATGTGTACGTTTCTATTACGAATAATTGTTATAAAAAAGACATGGAAATTATGATACGACTTTAAACACGAAAATTATAATTTATTATATTTATGGATATACATATAAAATAAAAAAATTTTTATACTCTAAGATTAGTTAACATCGTGTACAATAAGGTTAGAAGCTGCATGATTATATTTGAAATTAAATTATTTATAGATAGGATATTTCTAAAAGATAAAAGATCAAACTTTTTCAAATGTATTTTACAGTAATAAAATCTCTGAAGAATATATGGATCTGCTTCGTTTCTAAATAAATTTTTCAAGTTTTGTTTATTAGAAGAAATATTCATATAATAATAGTTAACTCGAGCATGAATATAAGTTTTATATATATATTTATTTTGTATTATTATGAAATAATTTTTAATAATGGCATTAATTTTTTTAGATACAGAATAAATGGCAGTGTTCTGCAAAATATATCGACCACTATGGTCCTGGCATTGTAAGTTTTATAGAAGCACATATTTTTACTTAAACCAAATTTCTAATACTAGAAAAGCCATTCCTATAAACATTATTATCACAGAAAATGCAGATCTCTGTGAGAAAATAAACAGAAATCCATCAAACGCAGAATGGTTGAATATACGAGAAAAATTTCTTCAACATCAACAAATCACTCCAGCTATTATAGATTCCACAATTATGGACATATGCACTCAAAATTTTCAAATAGATACAGCTATTGCATATTTCAAATTTCTGAGAGAAAACAATTTTCCTCTGAATGTGGCAGTGATCGGAAAGTATCTGAGACTCTACTTTCTGAAACGCGACTCCTTGACCGATACAGATAAAATGGAAATTGTAGAAACATATGACGCTTTAAAAAAGCAACATCCATATCTGGATTCTATTACAGCTCAACATTGTATAGTAAGTTTGTGCTTAACAAATCAGTGGGAAAAAACATATGAAATAATGGAAATGCTAAAGATTACTAGCAATCCAGGTACATCTGTATATTCTGCATTAGCTGGTGCAGCATTTAAAAATGGAAAATCTGACATTGCATGGAAAACATTATTAGAAATGACATTACACAGATTAATTCCACAAAATATTGTATATACGTCGCATCTGGAATATTGTGAATTAAAAGGAATAAAAGTTTTTAATGATGGAATGGAACAGATGTTTAAGTTTTGGGGTGAACACAGTATAAGGCCGTATACTCGTATTATAAATGCATATATTAATACAGCTACCAAATATGGTTGGTCTGTAGCACCTACAACTATCTCCACCGAGTAAGCATTATATTTTATAATTCAAATTATTAATTTAGTTTATTAATTTTAATTTTTTCTTTAACAATTTATAATTCAAAAATATAATAGGATTATAAAGTTAAAATGAGACTTTTAACAATCATTTGATTTTAGTAATTACAATTAAAATTTTAAACAACTGAAATATAATTAGAACTTTAATAATTAAAGTTAGAATTTTAAATTAATAGTTAAGATTCGTAGTTAAATACATGTTTCTTTCTGTTTAGAGGGTGTTGTAGAATTTGTGGTCATTCCTTGATGGAAATAACATTTAGTGAAAAATCTTTTCGAGACCTGGCTGAATCTGTAATGAACAAAGTGATTATAGGATCGGATATTTATTGCAAGACTAATCCACGAGAATTACATAGATTTAAAAAATTTATTGAGGACACTAAACCCTATGACATAGTGATTGATGGACTCAATATGACTTACATTCAAAATAATTATACACCTATATTACAAACGGTAACATTTTTATTGCAAATATAATAAATATATTATAAATATATGAACAAGTATATTAGTAATGTTAGAAATACACTAGCTTGTTAATAAAAAAAAAAAAAAAGAGAACTTTTCTTTTATTATACTTTTATTATTTAATTAATTAATTACTTTTTTTAATTTTATTAATTATATTAATTATCTTATTAATATTAATTATTTAATTAATAAATTTATAAAAATATATGTAGTTTTTGTATTTATTATAGCTGGTTGAAGTGATTGAATACTTCAGTAAATGTAAAAAAAAAATACTTGTGTTAACACGGAAACATCAAAAGAAGCTGCCAATTTTCAAATACATAGAGCAGCATGCACTTGTCTTTTTGACAGACAACTTGTAAGTATTGCATTTCAGGGAATAGAGTTTCTTATATGCATGTAAAAAAATGTTATTGTATATATCATTAAAAGTAAAATATAAAAAAAACATTAAATAAGACTTTCTGAACTCAACTTAATGTTATTATATATTATTGTATATATAATTAATAGTAAAATATAAAAAATAAAATTTCTTACAAAAATTTTTAATACATATGTATAAATATATGTACAAAATTATATATATAAAATTTTAGGTCTGCTGATGATCCTTATATACTCTATGCAACTATGTCAAGTGGCAAAAATACAAAATTTGTGTCACTTGATTTAATGCGACAACATAAGCACTCTTTAAAAGATCTGCACTTGCAAAGAGAATTTAAGAAATGGCAATGCTCGCATCAATATTTTGTTAGAAAGACTAAAACTGACATACATATCCAGGAACCTTCCGTTTATTTACCGACAGCGCAAAAAAATGGGGACTGCTGGCATGTGCCTTATGTCAACGATGATTTTACTTACGCAGAATCGTTTGAATTCCCAGATAAATGGTACTGTTTAAAGTACAAAGATAAAAATAAATGAACATGATATTACAACATAAATTTTGTTATTAAATATGTCAATGTTAGGTAAAGTTTTTTTTTGTTAAATTTTATTCTCAAATGGGACATAATGTTCTCTTTATAATTCTCGCTACAATGAAAATTTTGTATCCCTTATATTAGTGAGTTTATTTTATTATAGAGAGTTTATTTTATTTTATTATTTTATTATTATAATAATCTTACGCAATATATTCATTTATCTTATGTGGCGTGATACAAGCTGGGATTGAACCAGTATTGCAGTATTCTGTAACTTCTTACGATATTGTTATCATTACGAGTTACAGAATCATAGTACAGCATTGGACATTTACAAAATATAATAGTCTATTTCTGCGCATAAGCAAAGTAAATTATGTTTAATATGGGCATCTTCCAGCAAATGACACAGATGACAGTGCATTATTTTGTCTGTTGAACCTTTGAAGTTGAAAAAAACATGAGTTTATTTTTTTGAATATAATTTCAGCGTAATTTTGATTAATGAGATTTTCCGTGGTTAAAACGAGATCGTGAATGCATCCATTGTGTTTTTTCAACTTCCATTTTATATACAGAGTGAGGAAAAAGTATGGAAACTTGAAAAATCTCAATAAACATAAGTTACAGAAAAAGAATCCAAGGCAAGATCGAAGAAGAATCCAAGCATTTAAGGCAAGATCTATTCATTCTTTCATGTATTTTATATTAAAAAGTATCATATGACAAACTTTAAAACGGTATAAAAATTAGATACAGTTTATGCTTGTGATTTAAAGGAGATAATCATGAAAATAATGAGATGAGCTTTTTCAGATATATAATATAATAAAATTTAATATACATAAATATACATTACTTTGAAGTTTAATGTAGCTTTTACAATTAATTACTATAATATAGTTATAGCCGTTTCAATCATATTACAAAAGTTAATAATGACTATAAACATTAATAATAATAAGTGAGTTTATATAATCATTATTTACATTATGTAATGTGTACATATATAGTTTTGAATTAAAGAATTTGTAAAATAATAGCATAATAATAAATAATATCAATAATATTAAATAATATAAAAGAATTTGAAAAAATGTAACTGATAATGATTTGTATTTCGCGCGCAAAATGCGAGTGACACACTCTCCTATTAAGGTGCCTTTTCTTGCTTACGTTCGACGGTCATTTTTGGCGTCAAAACAGATCACGTGATAAAAATTGACGAATTGGTATTTTTATTTTTGGTCACGTGATGTCTTTTGACGCTGAAAATGAGCGTCAAGCGACAGCATGAAAAGAGACCTTTAGCTTGATTTTGCTATAGAATATGCAGCCTGGTAACAGTCCATACTTATATAGTCCAAGGACATAGGTCTGTTTTTTATTGGAAGGTCCTGTTAGCACACATCCCGATAGCACCAATCATACATATTAACCGATGCCTAGGGTAACCAGCACGATTAGCCAATCAGAAGGTCCTAATATTCACTGGCCAATTAGCATTGTGCGTTATCGGATCCCGTCCGTTTTTTATTACTAAATTAGTGCAGCCAGTGTGGTAATAAAGAACAGACTCACTTTCGAATTGGAAAGAGAAAGAAAACGAAGAAAATGCCTGCAAAATAAACAGACTTAACATTGGGTGCTTTCCATTTAGCGACACACGTCCACACAAACATTATTCTATCTTTGTTGTTTCCTGGTATTAAAAAAAGACAGAATGATGCTTGTGTCGACTTGTGTCGCTAAATGGAAAGCACCCATTCTTGACAGAAGTATGTGACGTGCGACATTACTTTGCAAGAATATTTGCCTCTTATTTCGAACAAGATAGAGGATATATACATCGTCATTAGATTGGAAAAATGATTAAATTAATGCAGGATATTAATTTGGAAAATTATACCCTTATTTTGCCATCGGTGGCGGTTGGAAACGTCGGACAACTGTCCGTCGACCTGCTTATTTCGAATCTTAACCTTCAAAAAATTGGCCAGATCTTTAGCGCGGCGTTTGTGCCTATCGTCGGCGCAAACGCTTATCACGAATCCTCGAACGAGCTTATCACCGCGATCGACATCTACGCGGGAGTCAAGGAAGGCATCGTCGTCGTGCAGATCCGGTCGCCGTATGTGGGAGAGCTGGCCGAATTTTTCGACCAACTGGCGCGATTCGTCGCTGAAAGAAAGATAGCTAAAGTAATGTACTATTTCAGTAGAGTATAGTGTGTTCGATTATTATTTTCTTTTCATAAAATATATATCGTGTTTATTTTCTTCCTTTTCTCCAGGTAATAATTCTTGCGAGCAGTTACGACTATACAAAGAGAGATATCCAGCCACATCATCTGAAATTGAGGTACATCGCTTCCTCCGGTATACAATCAGAGAGTGGTCAGCTTTTTGATGAGCTCAATTGGATTTCACACAAACCAAAAATCACGTCTGATACAAGAGAAGAGGGAAAGTTACAAATACCAGGAGGTGGATTTGCAAAGAGTATCTTTAACTTTTTATCACAAGCCAATATTCCTTGTGCCATCTTGTTTAAATTCTGTTCCGAGGGAGACAATATCGCTGATGCGATAGCTTTAGTATGCTACTTAAATCAATGGATACACTTGTTAGAAACAAATAGTGGTAGTAATTTAAAGTATCCACCATCTTGGAAACACTTATTTGGGAAACCGCCGCCATGTGACATATATTAAACATATTGTAATGTTACTTTATGTTATTTTGTTAATTTTATAATACAATAATATTTTTGCTAAGATTGTATACAATGTCTGATGTAGAGAATTTGACAAATTTTGTAGAATAGAATTTTGTTAATATAAAAATTATTAGGATTATGTTATATATTTATAAAAAAAACTCGATAGTTAAAATGTGACAGTTTAAATGTGGATATAATAAAATTCTAATACATTCTCTACAACTTCTTCACAATGACTATTTAAATACAAAGATGTAAAAAAAATTAATTACTTTACTAGTGAGATTTTCTAAGGATAAATAATTAAATTTTTCTTTGCTGTATTTAAATATCTTATTTTTTAATAACAAAAATTCTCTATGCTAGAAGTTTGTACTTTGCAGAAAATGCCGAATAGGATACAAAACTAGCTAAGAAAGCAGCCAAAAATTCAGAATTCACCCAGGGACCAAGATATACACCCGGATTGTTGAGAACAACCACAGCCAAGGGATTCACACTGTCTGTATCCTCTCCATTCCTTATCGCTTTGCGAACAGCGTTGTATTTATCTCCGTCATATAATTTTATGTAGTAATCGCCAGATCTCGCTTTCTTTATATCTTCTGTCCAAGATATCTGTGACACACAAAACATGTTGCAAGTATTTAAGATGATATTAAGATTAACTTTTAAATGAAAGAGAGAGAGAGAGAGAGTTTAGTTTCAAAATATCCAACTATATTACTATTCTCACTGTAATTATATTATTTAATTTACAATATTTGTCAATGCACACAGATATATTTCGATTCGATCTTATTATTATATTAAAACAATTCTAAACACACAAGCTAGTCAGTTAACATATTACCTGATATTTATTATCAGCACTCAATCTAGCCGCCGGTAATAACTTGCCCTCGACCTCGGCGTAAAGACTGATTCCCTTTACACCGTCGCTGCATTTTAAGACGAATTGCATGGTGAAGGCGACGTTCGTAAGAACCGTCGCGTCTTCTGTCACGTACGACGAGGCGACGATCTCAGGCTTTTGACAGATCTTGTCTGTCGTGGCAAAAGCCACGGAAATAAATACGCTCGCTAACGCGTACGCGAATACAATCTTGTTCATTTTGGACAAGTTCTTCAGGCCTTTTCTTTCAACTATTTATCACGACTGTCCACGATGGAATACCGTTGTGCGACCCAACCTTCAAAATATACACTCCAACAATTCCAACCTGACAACCGACAACCGTGACGAGCGACAAGCCACGTCGTTATGATTGACGCAACTCGTGTTTCAGACACAGTATATCCAGTAGCGCAACTCTCCCGATTTTTTGTTGGCCGAAATAGAGTGCGCATGCGCGAAATAAGCGAGTTGCCCAGTAACGCCATCTGATCTTCTCTTTCGCTTACTCTTATTTTCTACTGTTGTTCGTTCTTTCTCTTACTCATTGATACATGTAGCAATATACAATAACTTAAAATAATATATGTTAATAAATAATATATAGAGAAATAAATTGTTAATAATATATTTACAAAAGAAAAAATTACAAAAATAAAAGATATATGAAAGAAATATAATTAATTGTTATATTGAAATATATGTAAAATCATTAATAAGATTATCGAAAGAGCTCCGAATTAATAAATATAAATAAGTAAGTAAGAAAGAGGCAATAGGAGCGAGGAGATGTGAATATAAAATTATAAGTTTTTTTCATATAGGTGATGTGTCGCAATTGTATTGACATTAAGTACATTAGCAACATTCTATAGAATGACGGAAATTATAACAAAGATTTGAACGTTTCGATTCATGTTTTGAATCCTCTTCAGCATAATATATAAATTAAATAAATGAATTATAAATAGATAAAAACGAAATTAATAAGAAAACATCACATAATAAAGGCGTAAGACATGTGTGAACTAAAAATCCCAAGTAGCACATATTCGTTTCAAAAACGTTTCACAAATGTTTCTGCGAAACGTTTTAAAACCGGCTTTTAAAAACGTTTCTAATTGGTTAAAATGTGCACTTAAAAAACGTTAAGGGAAACGTCATTTTCTAACAAAAAAAAAACGTTTAAGAAACTGTCAAAATACGATTTTTTTCCTTTATTTGTAAAAAATTTGTTTATCCACAGATTCAATAAAATAATGCAAATATGGATATAATCCATCTATTTTCATGTTCTGAATCTCTTCTCGAGATTACATCAGAAGTCAAACTGACAAAAAAAAAAATAATTTAAATTATACTTTTAGTACCTGTTTTTTTAGGTTTTATATGCATGTTATGAAAACTTGAATACGAGTTAAGTCTGAACACGCCACGTAGCGGCAAACAAAAGAACACTATATTATAAAATATTATAAAATATTATAAAATTATATTATATTAGTATATTATAAAATAGATCTTTTTTGTCTTGTCGAAAAGATGATCAAAAAGTCATCTTTTCGTCGACTTAACGTAACTATGATTTTTAGAAGACATCTTTTAGACAT